>NC_056749.1:751252268-751254768 GCF_019279795.1 Protopterus annectens
GTGTATTGGTACATGAGTAGTTTTCCCATTTAATGGAGGGGTAGTTGAAGTCACCCAGTATGAAAGTGTTAGGTTGGACGCTATTATTCTCCAGGGTGCTTAGGAACATGGAGTGTGAGTCTTGGGACATGGCTGGGGACCTATAACAGGCTATGACCTGAATCGCTGTCTTACCCAATGTAACCTGCACCTGAAGTATCTCTGAGGCATTATTCTTGGCTTCCAGTCTGGAGGTGTGTGCATCCTTTATGAATCTGGAAACACCACTATCTTTGGAGCTTCGGTCCAAGTTCTGGGGCCAAAGGTTGTGGAATGAGTTATAGCCTGGTAGTGCAGGGGTGCTTTCTGCTATCTTGAACCAGGTCTCTGTTACAGCACAAATGTCAATGTTCTCCATTTTAAGGAGTGCTTTGAGCGAGTGCATTTTGAGAATTAGACTTCTAGCATTGAGCAGCATGACCCTCAGATTGCATTTGGCGACAGATGCAGGCCATCTCTGGCAAAGCATTGAGGCCTGTCAATCATGTCATCCCAAGCAGACAGATACTGGATCCCCTTAGAATGACACAAGAAGCTTAGCAATTTGTTGAACTCAATCATTTTCTGCTTGCACTGTGGCATCATTCTGGGTGATGGTATACCCACCTGGGCTACATAATCCGAGAGCTCCTCCATGTCTCTTTTCATGTAGTCCAGGGAGGTACATTTCAGGTCATTCACACCCACATGTACAGTGACAGAGTCATATTTGTACCTGTTGTTGAGGGACTTGAGTGTGTGGTTTATGTGCCGGATCCTGGTACCTGACATGCAGCTGACTGTTACTTTCTCGTTATTCAACCTAGTGAGTGGGACATCAATGTGCCTCACTGTTGAGTCACCTATGACTAGCGTGCTGGGCATACTGTTTTGCTTTATCGAAATTTTTTTTTTTTACAGGGAACGGAGACACTTGGCCAACATGGGGAAATTTGCCATTTATCCCACTGTAGTACAATCCTGGAGTTGGTATATTTAGTTGGGGATGTGTGGAGGGTGTAGCCCCAACACCTGGGTGGGTTTGACATACTGTGGTGTGTTTTTTGGTTCAGTGTTGGCCATGTGTCTTTATTCCTTGTGAAACAATTTAATAATGTGCAGTCTTGGTTCAGTACACTGATGATGTCATTGAGCATAACCGGTTTGCTATGGTCTTTTTTCTAGCCAGACTGCTGCTTTGACTTTTTCATCTGACTGGATTATTGATGAATAAATTAAGGGATTCACTACATAATCATTTTAAACTCATGCTGGAGTTTTGTGTGTATGTGTGTGTCTGTATATATGTATATAGAACAATGTTTTGAGGAGAGAGTACAGAGTGAAGTGACCGCTACACATAGATGAGTGCAGGATTTAAGAGGGGACTCTGATGTCAGATGAGGAAATGAAAGGGATTGTAGGGAAGGTGCCTTGCTTTGCCTTTAGAAACAACCGTAATCTTAAGCAGCTTCTATGTGATAAAAATGTGAACTGTCACTCTGTAGTTTCACAAAGAAAAGACACCCCACCCATGTCACAGATGTACTTGTAAATGTATTTATAAAGGAAATGTATTTTTACATACACAACAGAAGAAAGAATATTATTTTGATGGGTATGTAGGTTGTACCAGTAGGAACATAGAGTATATGGATACTTGTAGCCTCTGTGACTCCTTTTATGTGGGTAAAACCACAAGTCAACTAAAGGAGATGGTATCCAAACATTTGAGTGACATTAGGCAGCAGGGTGTAAAAAAATCCCTTTTTAAGCATATTAAAGAGAACAAAGGACATTATTTTTATTTTATGGTAATACAGAGTATAGGCAACAACAAGAGAGGGGGAGATGTTAACAATTTAGTAGAGAAAGCAGAAATGTGCTGGATAGGCAGGCATACAAATCTCCAGGTCTCAGTGCCTGCTTACCAATTAAACCTGCTCTGAAAGGGAGAAGGCTTAGGAGGCATGTGTGAAATGATGATATAGAGGGTGTGTCACTGACTTGATTGGGTATGTTTCAGTATTTAAAAGTTTTTAACCAACTTGTTTTATATAGATCTGATGAAGGATCAGGAGATCCGAAAGTGCTTTTCCCGCCTTAAAATACTAACTCCCGGATCACACTACAGTGGGGAACAGGGCATATACCTTTCAACTAAATGAGTTTCACTCAAATGAGCTTTCAGTGAATTGTGCTCAGGCAACTGATTTTCAGTGACATGAGCTTTCAACAAATTGAGTTTCAGTGAAGTGTGTTTTCAGTGAAATGAAGTAGACCCATATATATATATATATATATATATAGATATATATATATAGATATATATATATATATATATAGGTCTACTTCATAAGATCGACAGACCATTTGATAGACATTCATTTGGTCGACAGCTCATTTGGTTGACGGCCAGTATTCGAGGCAGAAACCTGGGATTTACCCCCCTCCCCAATGTTATGAGACCCTGGAGTTCATA